>NC_048585.1:24633607-24676107 GCF_013265735.2 Oncorhynchus mykiss | reverse complement strand
AGTCAGCATAGCATAGCTTTCTTCTTCTCTCTTTTAAGGATACACTGCGATGGATGGACGTGTGTATGTGTGACTGTCCATGCATGTTCAATTCAATGAACGTTGACTCTTTCAATAAACTTTATTTAAACTTTATGTGTACAGTGTGTGTGTGTGGGGGGGGGGGGGGCACACGTGTTTGTGTGTGTCTTTCTCTGTATGTCTGAGAAGGGAGGCAAGAAGTCTGACTTAGCAATAACTTTCATTTAGTGGGAGGAGAAATCACAGAAGCATTGCAGCCTTGACTATGTAATGGGTGTAACATACACACTGTGCTCCCTATCAGAAACTGTTCCCCTTAGCATGCAGCAGTGTGCTGTCATTTCCTGAGCCATTAACTCCCTGAATGACTTGTACCCTCAAAAGACCTTTGGCAAACACCGGTCCCAATTTTCATTTGTAGAAAATACAGAACATCATAACACACGTTAGGAACAAATGTTTGAATTTCCCCTCTTTCTTTGGCTTTTATTTCTCCTTCCCACATCCTCCTCTAATACTTATTTTTACGTTTCCCTCCCTCGCTTTTTATCGCTTTCTTGCAAACTGGAAAACATGTGCACTACAGAATGAAAGGCTATTCGTTCCGAAGAGGCCTTTCCTCTCAGCAGATGTCTAAATGTCTTGGAAGAAGGAGTGACACACCGCGAGGAGCAATCTGACCCCAGTGGGAAATAAGCACTTAACACCTAGCCCTGCTACCATGGAAAGATGAGCTCACTATTTTAAGACAACACCTGTCTCTCACACCGTCTGTCAAATATGACCATCAGGCCTATAGACACTTTCAAACACACAGGCATACACACACGAATGCACGCACAACGCACGCACACACTCACATACACAGAAGATACACTGAGTGTACAAAACAGTATTATGCCATGACATAGCTTTCACCTGGATTCACCTGGTCAGTCTATGATTCCTTATTGATGTCACGTCTTAAATTCACTTCAAACAGTGTAGATGAAGGGGAGGAGACCATTTTTAAGAAGGATTTTTAAAACCTTGAGACAATTGAGATGTGGATTGTGGATGTGTACCATTCAGAGGGTGCCACTCAACATTAGGAAGGTGTCTGTGTATTTAATGTTACACTCAGTGTTTAAAGATCGAAGGTAGAGATGGAAAGCACATGTGTTCCTGACTAGGCCAGTTTGCATGCTTCTAAATGTCTGGTATTATTCAGTCTGGTCATTGTTTCATCTGTAGTTTCCTGTCCACACCCAGCCAGTCACAACGCTCCAGGAATAAAAAGAGATGAGAGGACACAGACGCTGGATGGAGTCAGTCAACATTCCCAACCCGAGTTCCTGTCCCTAAACAAATGCTCCAAAAACAGGCCACAATTCCTGAGCTTTCCTAGAAATGACCAATTCAGCAAACTAAGTTAGGCCTACTTGAGTTACTTGCAAACTGAGTTACTTGAGTGTAACTACAGTCTATATTTTAGTCTTATAGTAGACACTCTTATCCAACTTACAGTAACTTGCTTCCATACCAGAGGCAGCCCGCCCATCAGGGCATTAAGGGCGGAGCTCCACTTGTGATTGGTCCCCAACAAATTATAAATGTTAACATGTATTTTTTTTATGTAGATATATATTATAGAATTAATGGATTATGTTTTAAATGATCATAAAAGTGTGGTAAATGTGTATATTTTCCTTAGAAAATATATTGTTCAAAACAAGCTGTTCAGTTACCTACAACTCTGCCCCTCAGTGACTGGACCGTCCTGGGGTGCTCAAATGTGCGCCCGTTCAGGTAGAACCTCTGGGTGTACTCTAATCTCCTCACCCCAAGGAGTCTCTCACACCAGACATACTTCCGCACGTGAGACTAGATCTGCTCTATCAGGTACAGATAGCGCTAAAGCAAAAAGATCATTGTAATTAACTTGTAAATAAATGGGGCCTGATAAATCGGACAACCACATCCAACAAGAGTCGAAGGACAGAGGGATAAACTAGCTCCAACCTTCTCATTGCGGATCTGGTAGGACAAAAAAGCATGGCCAATTTTGTTTCCTCCATTAGCTTCTACTGTAGGTGACAGGGCAACATATTGTGTGAACTAAAACAGCATAAAACAGGTGTATCACAAAGCACGATCAAATTAATTAGCCCAGTTACAGTCATTTTCTGAAACATTGAGAAATAGTTTGATCAATTTTTCTTGTCAAATACACCAGGTACCTACTTTTGATAAGCAAATTGTTATAGCTAGATGGTAGTTTGCTAGCTAATTAGCTCCCATGCTGATTTCAACTATTTTTAAACTAATATATGACTAACTCGGAAATATGACATTTTTTCTGTATGAAAAAAGCGCATCATGATTTGTGAGATTATGTTAGCTAGCTATCTCCAGTAAGGTCATGTGTTTGTTGCGTTCTCCCTGGTTTCCACTAGTTATCACCAAAATTGGCTATATTGTAAAAAGTATTTAAGGTGAGGGGTTAGGCATAAGGTTAGCATTGTGGTTCATGTTAGGGTTAAGGTTCGTTTTAGGTTTAAAATCACATTTTTAGTTGTAGAAATAGGAGGGCTTTATGACTTTGTAGCTGGGGTAACTAGTAAGGACCGTGCTCCCTGGTGCACTCGCTCGTTCGTGAGCTGGCTGCTCGTTCTAAATAGTATAATCTAATCTGTTCAAAACAGTGGAAGCATGTGCAGCAGTAGCCATTTGACATGCACAAGTGAAATAGGTGTATCTATGCAGTTGTTCAAATGCACATATCGCTTTATATACAGTATCTTCTCAAAGAAACTACAAGTAGTTAATAAACGTCACATATATTTCTGTCATGCTGCTTTGTTGACAACTCCAACCACCTTGCACCACAGGTATTCAGCCAATCAGCAGCTGCCGCTGTTCCATACACCCAAACTCTCTGACCTGCTCTAGGACATACCATTCTCCTGAGGAAGATAAAACGGGGGAGTGCGGTGTGACTGAGTCATTTAGACCTGTAGTCTGGACATGGTCTGTCCCTCCTTCTCTCAGAGTGATCTCAGTTACATATAATGCCTCCAGTAATGCAGTCTTGCACCACCAAATTATAGTGTGTGTCCAATCGAAGACTGCGTACTCTTAAAATAGACAGAAGGAGAAATTATAGTCCTGTAGAGTGTGTGTGTGTGTGTGTGTGTGTGTGTGTGTGTGTGTGAGTCGACCCTGAGCAAAACAGAAAGAGGGAGACTGTGGAGAAATACGAAGACGCTTTTAAAATGTGTTTTGTGGGGCAAGAGAGAGAAGCCGAGCTAATATTGAAGGATTCTTGAATGTTGATTATGCTGATGAGCTCTCTGCCCTAAGTCCAATTTGCAGACTAGATGCCATCTTGGATGGTGCCTCTGCCAAAGGGGGCGTAACCCAGCCACCTGCAAACACGCATGCATGCAAGCATGCGCACACACACACATTCTCGCAGACGGATGGTGACAGATGTTCTCAGAACAGCCTTTAAACACTAAAGGAGAGACAGGCAGAATGAGAGTAATAACTCACCTGACCGTTACTATCATATGCTACCACTTTAAAGGACATATCAAATCTCCCTCCGTGCCTCTGCCTGATGTTGTACACGGAGTGTATGAAACATTCGGAACACCTTCCTAATATTAAGGTGCACACCCTTTTCCCTCAGAACAGCCTCAATTCGCTGGGGCATGAACTCTACAAGGTGTCAAAAGCATTCCACAGGGATGCTGGCCCATGTTGACTCTAATGCTTCCCACAGTTGTGTCAAGTTGGGTGGATGTCCTTTGGGTGGTGGACCATTCTTGATCTACACAGGAAACTGTTGAGCGTGAAAAACCCAGCAGTGTTGCAGTTCTTGACACAAACCAGTGCACCTGGCACTTACTACCATGCCGTGCTCACCCTCTGAATGGCACACACACACAATCCATGTCTCAATTGTCTCTTTAACCTGTCTCCTACCCTTCATCTACACTGATTGAAGTGGATTTAACAGGTGACATAGATTGTTTTCACCTGAATTCACCTGGTCAGTCTATGTCATGGAAAGAGCATGTTTTGTACACTCAGTGTATGTCCTCCTCAGACTCTCTCCATCTTTCTCTTTCTGGCTGTGTCACTGTGTAGGCTGGGCTCTGGCTCTCTGAGTTTTGACAGAGCAGGCTGGGTTAGGGATGAGGTACAACTCCGCAGTCTGCAGTCTCTCAACAGCTCTACTCTTTTCCCCACATCTCATCTACCTCTCTCTCTTCTCTTCTCCAGTCAACACCACTTCATCCCCTCTCCTCAAACATTCTCCTCCATCTTCTTCATACTCATTTCTCAACATCTAAATCCTCATACCCTGTCCCCTTCCCAATCTAGCCTTTTACTCATCTCTCACTCCAGCCCTCCATCTCTCACCTATACTCCTCTCCCCTCTCCTCTATCATCCTCCCTCTTCCCTTCTCTCCTCTCTCTTTCCTTCTCTCCTCTCTCTTTCCTTCTCTCCTCTACTCTTCCCTCTCTCCCGCTCTCTCTCTGGTCTAGACAGAGTGACTGTGTCCTGCTATAACCGGACCAGACTTCACACCACAGACGCCATGTTCTCAGCCTGGACTGGACTGGCAGAACTTTGATTTGGATGGGGTTAAGTGTGTGTGTGTGTGTGTGTCAGGGGAGCTCTATTTGCTCCTCTATGATGGCAACGTGTCCAGCCCTCCTCCCCTTTCCTGGACGGGCATGAGAGGGGTCTTTGAGTCGCGCCACGCTGCCCAGCCCAGCGGCCATCTGGTAACCCGCCATGTTGTGGGCTCACAGACTGGTGTTGGTGCCCACCGTTCCCCGTGGCATTGCCAAACCAGCCGCGCTGGCAGTGGCAGAACAACCAGGCTGGAACGTACCACACCCACTAACACACTCACTCAAGGAAGGCCTGATATAGAGGGTAGAGAGAGAGAGAGAGAGAGAGGAATGAAAGTATTAGAGGATACAGACAGACAAGGTGTGATCAGAATTCGAATCAACTTTATTCTCTATGTACATTTACACATACTCGGAATGTTACTTGATGATATGGTGCTGCTAGTGATAGACGACATACTCAGAATGTTACTTGATGATATGGTGCTGCTAGTGATAGACAACATACTCAGAATGTTACTTGATGATATGGTGCTGCTAGTGATATGGTGCTGCTAGTGATAGACGACATACTCAGAATGTTACTTGATGATATGGTATTGCTAGTGATAGACGACATACTCAGAATGTTACTTGATGATATGGTGCTGCTAGTGATATGGTGCTGCTAGTGATAGACGACATACTCAGAATGTTACTTGATGATATGGTGCTGCTAGTGATATGGTGCTGCTAGTGATATGGTGCTGCTAGTGATAGACGACATACTCAGAATATTACTTGATGATATGGTGCTGCTAGTGATATGGTGCTGCTAGTGATAGATGACATACTCAGAATGTTACTTGATGATATGGTGCTGCTAGTGATATGGTGCTGCTAGTGATAGACGACATACTCAGAATGTTACTTGATGATATGGTGCTGCTAGTGATAGACGACATACTCAGAATGTTACTTGATGATATGGTGCTGCTAGTGATATGGTGCTGCTAGTGATAGACGACATACTCAGAATGTTACTTGATGATATGGTGCTGCTAGTGATATGGTGCTGCTAGTGATAGATGACATACTCAGAATGTTACTTGATGATATGGTGCTGCTAGTGATAGACGACATACTCAGAATGTTACTTGATGATATGGTGCTGCTAGTGATAGACGACATACTCAGAATGTTACTTGATGATATGGTGCTGCTAGTGATAGACGACATACTCAGAATGTTACTTGATGATATGGTATTGCTAGTGATAGACGACATACTCAGAATGTTACTTGATGATATGGTGCTGCTAGTGATAGACGACATACTCAGAATGTTACTTGATGACATGGTGCTTCTAGTGACAACATTTAGAGACAGAATACAGACAAAGGAGTTTAAACAAAGGTGACATACACTGTATATACAACAGTATGTGGACACCATTTCAAATAAGTGGATTCGGCGATTTCAGACACACCCGTTGCTGACAGATGTATAAAATCGAGCACACAGCCATGCAATCTCCATAGACAAACATTGGCAGTAGAATGGCCCTACTGAAAACCTCAGTGACTTTTAACGTGGCACCGTCATAGGATGCAACAAGTCAGTTCATTACATTTCTGCCCTACTAGAGCTGCCCCGGTCCACTGTAAGTGCTGTTATTGTGACGTGGAAACGTCTAGGAGCAACAACGGGACCGCCGAGTGCTGAAGAGAGTAGAGTAACACTCACTGCTCGGGTGCAACACTCACTAACAAGTTCCAAATCTCCTCTGGAAGCAACATCAGCACAAGAACTGTTCGTCAGGAGCTTCATTAAATGCGTTTCCATGGCCGAGCAGCTGCACACAAGCCTAAGATCACCATGCCTATTGCCAAGCGTCGGCTGGAGTGGTGTAAAGCTCGCCGCCATTGGACTTTGTAGCAGTGGGAATGCATTCTCTGGAGTGATGAATCACGCTTCACCATCTGGCAGTCCGATGGACCAATCTGGGTTTGGCGGATGCCAGGAGCACGCTACCTGCCCCAATGCATGGTGCCAACTGTGCAGTGAAGGGAAATCTTAACGCAACAGCATACAATGACATTCTAGATTATTCTGTTCCTCCAACTTTGTGGCAACAGTTTGGGGAAGGCCCTTTCCTATTTCAGCATAACAATGCCACCGTGCACAAAGCGAGGTCCATACATAAATTGTTTGTCGAGATCGGTGTGGAAGAACTCGACTGGCCTGCACAGAGCCTTGACCTCAACTCCATCAAACACCTTTGGGATGAATTGGAACGCTGACTGCGAGCCAGACCTAATCGCCCAACATCAGTGCCCAACCTCACTAATGCTCTTCTGGCTGAATGGAAGCAAGTCCCCGCAGCAGTGTTCCAACATCTAGTGGAAAGCCTTCCCAGAAGAGTGGAGGCTGTTATAGCAGAAAAGGGGGGGCCGACTCCATATTAATGCCCATGACTTTGGAATGAGTGTGTATGTTACAGACGTTTCCCATTAGCCATAGTGCAGCACGTTGAATGTTCCTCTCAGAGCCACTTAATGAGACATGGTGACTGAGACATCCTCCATTTAATTAAAACCATGATTCACTCACTCCTTCACGGCCACCATGCAGTCTACTGCCCTGAGTCTACAATCTATAGCCTGGTCCCAGACCTGTTCGTGCTCTCTCGATAACCTCTCGTAAACAGGCTGCGTAAACATAAATGGCACCGTAGATCTGTCATAATACAATGGGATGCGTGAGATAACGGGGACAAATCAGGATTTTGCAGGTGTTAGCAGCTATTACATTTTGGACGGTGAGGGGACATGTGACCCATAGACTTGCCCGTTACGTGCAGAGAGAGAGGGGGTGGAGCTCTTCGTTCCAGTTCCAATCCTCATTATACGTATGGACCTAGAACTTAATTGAGCATCTGACCAATTACGCAAGACTTTAGTTCTGGGTTAGCCGAGAAAAATCTCCTGTGGTCATTATAGCGCCTGTGGTCATTATAGTCTGGTCCCAGACCTGTTTGTGATGTCTTGCCAACACCTATGTTCATCTTCACAGACAATAGGGGTTGACAAAACAACACAAGCAAATCTGGAACCAGGCTAAGCCTCCACTTCTGTACCCTAACAGTCCTGCTTTGGTGTTGTTGGTCTCAAGGCAGCAGACTGCAGATGGCTTTGCCCCGGGCTGTTACTCACTCTAATGACTAAATCACTGTGTTGGTAGAGCAGGGGCTCGGGACTAAACTGAGCACTCACCCAAAAAAGAAAGGGCAACTAGGCAACAAACTCTCTCTTTGTCTAAAACACACACACACACACACACACACACACACACACACACACACACACACACACTTATTTATTCTCTGAAACAAATTGACTCACACAAGTTGACAACAACAAAGGAAGGACCAATATGTTCAGACACGTACGCAGCTGACACACACCTCGCTGGCTCTTCTGGCCCTCTGAAGGTAAATATTAGCCGTGAGTCTGTCTGAGAGGCTGAGCAGCACTTCACATCATCGACGGACCATGCACTCACCACCCAAAAATGCTCCAGCACCCTCCTCTATCCCTCTCTCCAACGCACAGCCGCTAATAATGCCCAAATGTGGTTAACTTCCGGTGTTAACCACCTGTTAACCTGCTAACCGCCAAGGGACTAAAACATAACAACCAAATCAATATTTATCGGCAGGAGGCAGCGTGATAACATTCACATCTGTCTTAGTCTGACGTTCCAGCAACACTCAGGTAACGTTGCAACCGCCCAATAACAGAGAACGGAAGAGGTTTGCTGAGATCAACAGAACCCAGTCAGACTGGTTAATGTGCCCTTCCATCAGAGTCAAGCCCTCTAACGGTTTACGATACGTGGCAACCAGATGTTGACGTGTAGAAAACGCCACTTAAGCAGACATTTTCCATCATTAACATCCCCCTTTCCGTATCCACCTCCTATCAGGGAGGAAATGATTGTTTGGGGTTGAGAGAAACCCCTGAACATCTGTGAGCCCCTCGTCTGTTAAATAGAGAGGTCTGCACCATTAGACACAGTACCTTTCACTCAACTATGTGTGTGTGTGTGTGTGTGTGTGTGTGTGTGCGCGTGTGTGTGTGGCCCCTTACCTGAGGCCCATGATCAGATTATCAGAGGCACAGGAAGTAAGGGGGGAAGTGGGGGCTCTCTCACTCTCTCTGTTTCTAGACGACTATCTGTCTATTGTCGCCCATATAAATGAATCTGTGTTTGTTGTTCTGTGCTAAAGAATGTCTATAGCTGTTAATTACTTAATGACTGTATTATCAGAGCGCATGTATGTGTCCTTATATATCTGCACGTGTGTGTGTGTGTGTGTGTGTGTGTGTGTGTGTGTGTGTGTGTGTCAGTAACCCAGTGGCAGTCCCTTGTATTGAAGTCCAGACTCTCCAACAGTTGGCTATCAACCTCACGGCTGCCTGGCCAAAAGTGCAGACGCAACACAGTCATGGGCCCTGAACTGGAGCACCACAGGCCAATGTCATGGTCCTTCAGGACGTCTGGGATACCCTCCCACAATACACACTCACAGGCAGAAGAGAGAGCGAGGATACAGGACAATGGGTTTGGGAGGGAGAGAGAGAGAGAGAGAGAGAGAGCCCACTGGATAGCTCTCCTGACAACACCCCCACACCCACTGAGGACACACAAAAGCCAGAGATTGTGCTCCTCATTGACTCAAATGGAAAATACAATGATGAGAGGAAACTTTTTCCAAAAGTGGCTAAACTCTGGTGTCCGAACACCCGGCGTGCCCTGAAGCTGTTGTTAGAGGACCGACTAGGGTCCCCCAGCCACATCATAATACACACAAGCACAAACAACCTTAGAGCCCAGCAGGAAAGGGTGGCCACAGCACTCAAGGGAGTGATTGAAAAGCCTCTTCCCCAACGCACAAGTGGTTATCTCCACCTTGCTACCAAAAAAGACGTTCACCCTGACATCACACTGCGGGTGAATTTCCTGGGACTGTGCCTCAAAACCAAATGTTTACCTGGCTCATCACTCCACCTTGGACTTGAACAGCCTTTATGGCCAGGTCTGCCTCTACAAGACAGCAGCCCACACCTTTGCCAGGACCCTGAAGGACATCACCCTCAACTGCAGCCCCAGCACCTCATACAGGAGCAACAGAGAAACGGACACCCCGCTCAGACCAGCCAGACACCCTCCCAGAACTATCTAAACAGAGAAAATGTCCTTGTGTGTGCTACCTATATCCCCCAAATACAATCTCCATACTTTAACAATGACAGCTTCTCCCTCCTAGAGGGGGAGATCAACCATTTCCAGGCCCATGGACATGTACTAGTCTGTGGCGACCTAAATGCCAGAACTGGATAAGAACCTGACACTCTTAGCACACAGAGTGACAAACATCTACATGGAGGTGACAGCATTCCCTCCCACAACTATGACACAACTATGACAAAACAACCAACAAAAACGGGTCACAACTCCTGCAGCTCTGTCGCACGCTGGGTCTGTACATAGTCAATGGTAGGCTTTGAGGGGACTCTTACGGTAGATACACCTACAGCTCATCCCTTGGCAGTATTACTGTAGATTACTTATCACTGACCTCAACCCAGAGACTCTCAGAGCGTTCACAGTCAGCCCAATGACACCCCTATCAGACCACAGCAAAATCACAGTCTACTTGAACAGAGCAATACTCAATCATGAGGCAGCAACGCCAAAGGAACTGCACAATATTAATAAATTATATAGGTGGGAGGAAAGTAGTGTAGAAACCTACCAAAAAACAATTAGGCAACAACAAATTCAATCCCTTTTAGACAACATCCTGGACAAAACGTTTCACTGTAATAGTGTGTGGCAGTAGAAAACTTAAACCTAAACAGTATATTTGACATCTCAGCTTCCCTATCAAATCTAAAAAATTTAAAGCAGACAACCTAAGAAAATTAACAACAATGGCAAATGGTTTGATGAAGAATGCAAAAACCTAACAAATATACTGAGAAACCTATCCAACCAAAACTAGAGACCCAGAAAACCTGAGCCTTCACCTTCACTATGGTGAATCCCTAAAACAAAGGAAAAAGAAGGAACAGCACGTCAGAAATCGGCTCAATGTAATTGAAGAATCCATTGAATCTAACCACTTCTGAGAAAATTGTGACACACTAAATAAACAACAACAACACAAAGAATTATCTATCCAAAATGGAGATGTATGAGTAAACCATTTCTCCAATCTTTTTGGCTCTATTACAAAGAACAAACAGCAAAAAAGTACTGTACATGATCAAATACAAATCTTAGAATCAACTATTAAAGACTAACAGAACCCACTGGATTCTCCAATTACATTGAACTACAGGACAAAACACAAACCCTCCAACCCAAACAGGCCTATGGTGTTGTTGGTATCCACAATGAAATGATCAAATATACAGACCACAAATTTCAATTGGCTATACTTAAACTCTTCAACATCATCCTCAGCTCTGGCATGTTCCCCAGTATTTGGAACAGAGGACTGATCACCCCAATCCACAAAAGTGGAGACAAATTTCACCCCAATAACTACCATGGGACATGCGTCAACAGCAACCTTAGGAAAATTCTCTGCATTATCATTAACAGCAGACTGGTACATTTCCTCAGTGAAAACTATGTACTGAGCAAATGTCAAATTGGCTTTTTACCAAATTACCGTACGACAGACCACATATTCACCCTGCACACCCTAATTGACAAACAAACCAAAACAAAGGCAAAGTCTTCTCATGCTTTGTTGAATTCAAAAAAGCTTTTCACTTAATTTGGCATGAGGGTCTGCTATATAAATTGATAGAAAGCGGTGTTGGGAAAAACATACAACATTATAAAATCCATGTACACAAACAACAAGTGGTGGTTAAAATTGGCAAAAAACACACATTTCTTTCCAGAGGGACGTAGGGTGAAAAAGGGATGCAACTTGAGCCTCCGGGTTGGATGCGCGCTGTGTTAAGAAGCAGTACGGCTGGCTGGGTTGTGTATCGGAGGACGCATGACTTTCAACCTTCGTCTCTCCCGAGCCCGTAAGGGAGTTGTAGCGATGAGACAAGATAGTAGCTACTACAACAATTGGATACCACGAAATTGGGGAGAAAAAGGAGTAAAAAAAAAAAATTATTTAAAAAAAAGGAACATAAAACTCAACATCCCAATTAGGATCAGGCAAAAAATACTTAAATCTGTTATCGAACCCATTGCCTTGTATGGTTGAGAGGTTTGGGGTCCACTCCCCAACCAAGAACTCACAAAATGGGACAAACACCCAATTGAGCAAAATTCTGCAAAAATGTACTTTGTGTACAATGAAAAACCCCAAACAATGCATGCAGAGCAGAATTAAGACTATATCCGCTAGTTATCAAAATCCAGAAAAGAGCTGTTCAATTCTACAACCACCTAAAGGGAAGCAATTCCCACACATTCCACCACAAAACTCTCACCTACAGAGAGATGAATCTAGAGAAAAGTCCCCTAAACCAGCTGGTTCTGGGGCTCTGTTCACAAACACAAACTGACCCCACAGAGCCCCAGGATACAAACACATTTATACCCGACCAAATTAAGAGAAAGCGAAAACATAACCATTTGACACGGAAAGAGTCAACCAAAAAACAAAGTAAATTGGAACACTATCTGGCCCTAAACAGAGAGTACACAGTGGCAGAATACCTGACCACTGTGACTGACCCTAAATTAAGAAAATCCTTGACTATGTACAGACTCAGTGAGCATAGCCTTGCTATTGAGAGAGGCTATTATAGACACATATTTCCCACAGATTATAGACCCACAACGAATTTGAAAACAAATCAAACATTGACAAACTCCCATATCTGTTAGGCGAAATACCGCAGTGTGCAGTCACAGCAGCAAGATTTGTGGCCAATTGCCATGAGAAAAGAGGAAACAGTGGAGCACAAACGACATTGTAACTACAACCTATAATCATCTCTTTATGTATTTCCCCTTTCATACTTCAACCACTTGCACATTGTTACAACACTGTACAAAGCCAATAATATAACATTTGAAATGTCTATATAATTTGAAAACTTTTGTGAGTGTAATGTTTACTAGCGTTTCCCTTGTTCATTTCCCTTTTGTTTATTGTCTATTCCATTTGCTTTGGCAATGTAAACGTGTTTCCCATGCCAATAAAGCCAATTGAATTGAATTTTGAGAGAGAGAGAGAGAGAGAGAGACTGAGGCAGAGAGAGAGAGAGAAAGAATCTAGTTGTATTACTCTAGGTCATCTGTTCTCTGTACAGGATAACATCAGAAGCTTTTGTGCTGGAGAATTCCACCGCACAGAAAGAGACAGTTCTAGAACACATTCACAGAAACTGGGACAAGAACTCTAGAATTCACACAAAAGGGATAAAAGCCATTGAATTCCTATGCACAAAGGGAGACACTGTAGAGCTCTAGAATGTAAGTCAATGATTCTATCATCAAACTCCAGTGATTATGGATGAGGTAACCACAGTCTGCAAATCAGCCGTCTTCCCCAAAGTATCAGTTCCACCCTACATTACTGTCCCGGGGTAGCAAGCAGTAAGGAGTTTTGAGTTTCCCAGAGAAATTCCACCAGAGGCTTTGTCCATCTCATTCTTGATCAAGTCTTTTCCGCTAAACTCCATCTGACTGCCTCATACCCCCCTTTTCCCCCTCCCCTAGCTCTCTTTGAGGTCCGTCGCTATGGAAATCTTACCCAAAAATTCAGCTGGGTTCCAAATTAGGTCAGTGAGCCATGTCACTGTCCATGCTCGGCTGCTCTAGTCTGGACACACTGGTGCATTATGGGGGATGTGAAACGTGAGTGTGTGACTGAGGCCAGAGTGCACAACCAGGTCACCACTCACACACAGCCGAGAAAATACACCGAACAGAGTCCCAGTATAAACATGCACACAAACACACACACAGACAGTCATGCCCAGTCTCTCCAAAATACACCCTGGCACCTCTCACCCAAAGAATACTGACGAAACAAAACAGCCATATTAGCTGCTGCTGCTACTTTGGTCCCAGTCCTAATGCCTTTAAACATATGCCTGCAGTGGAAGGCAACCTCACATAGACACTGAATGATCTATCAGAGGCACAAAGCTTCAACTGAGCTCAACGGACTATGACTCAAGCTGGATCTGTCTCTTTGAAGAACACTTTCACTGGAGTGTTTCCAGCGTGTGTGCATGTTTGCAGCCGTGTGCGCATGTGAGCAAGTGTGTGGGTGTGTGTGCATGTGAGTGTGTTGAGTCCCAGATGAGGAGTCTCTCTCCACTGTCTGGTTTAAAGGTCGTGACCCCAAAGGGCCTGTAAACGAGGTGAGAGTTTGCACAGGGGGGCGAGACGGGATTCCCAGGCAGTCTAACATTCCGGAACCAGAGGAACGCTCCTCGGACTTCCGTGTGCCGTGAAGTGCTACAGGAAGACCAGAGGGGTTCAGTCTGTCATGTTCTTAGGCTGTATTGTGTAAGTGAGTGGGGGAGGGGTGGTCAAGAGAGAGAGAAATAAGCACAGTTACACACCGAAATGTCAGACATTGTCCATTATTCACTTAAGCAATGGGCAGGAACCAGACAGAACAGTTTTAGGCTACTGGAATAGTGTGCAGTTTGGTTCACCTGCCGGCAACCTCAGATCAGGCTTAATATGCCAGACCACTCAGTTCACTTGCCTCTGGCAATAGGGCAACCCTTAATGTCAATCCCTGGTCTCACCGACAGAATCACTTCATAATCCCGAACACACAACCTCACTACCTTTAAACACACCACACATCTGCTCCACCACCACTGACACACACACACCATTTTACACAGGGCTTTTTCTCACGTCTGACATGTATTCTTCAAAACCAATCACATGCAACACTTTCAGATGTCCCCTCTTCTAAAACGAGATAGGTCCATGCATGCCTATACCCCTATGCCTGGGAGAGGCTCCCTATAGCAACCCCCTCAGCCTTTTATCTTTGTGGATCTACAGAATGTCGCGGGGGAGTCATGCATCGCCGCTGGAAAGCATTTCTCCACATGCCCAAGTATCTGTGTGCGCACTAACGCACATATATTGGGGCAGTTTCCACGGTGATGTTTGATTAACGGAATAGGGATGACACGCATTACGGTGCAGTAGGCTAGTGATGAGAGCCCTGTCGCTGGTGTAGGCTACATCGATGACTCACAACCGGGGACTCAGAAATTCCACCAAATGATGTGGAAGTACGGCGTGGCAATTAGAGTTTTACGCATTCGTACTTGGTTCCTCTGTAGTACAATGCATTCGCTGATATTCCCCTTAATTTAAAAAAAAAATCCATTACCACTTGTTCACTTTTCGGACACAACTTTGAATCAAAGGAGGGGAACGAATAAAGTATTACTGCAAAATCCCCTTTAACAATAATACGGTCACTTTGGCTGGGAAAAGTCTACATGGCACAATACCCTGTTATTATTATTTACATCACTATATTCCCTACTACCGCAAATAGAGACGTGGCCACATTGAAATAAAGCATAGCCAATGTATTCAAAATTTGTGAGGTAATTAAATCACACGTTTTTTCTCTCATACGTCACTTACATATCATTATTTTATATCCCTTTCTAAAAAGTTTATTTTTGCCACCTCTCTGATCCTGGACCATGGCATGGAACAGGAGCTCAAAATAAACAGTTTCAGTCATGGGAGAAATTTAACAGCGTCACACAGTTGCTCAGAAATAATTTCGCGTTACTGTAAACCTGTTGTAGGTCAATATTGAGGCATTTTGCTGTTTGTACAGTGCGATCCTTGCGCGTCTGAAAGCAGGGCTCTTTGATTCATGGTACAGAGCCTATACTGTACGGCTGCGGCCGAACGGTGCCGTGGCAGTGGCACTGGGTCGACTTCAGCCAAACTGACTGGAGAGAGACAAAAATAATCCATCCATACCAGCGAGAACGCCCGCGACTACAGGCGATGCGTACCGCAATCTCAAAACACACATGTCGTGCTCGTTTCCCAAGAGATTACTGACTCTGGCACAATAGCCTACACGATCAATTGCATAAACGCACAATCTATGCGATAGTGTTTGACCTAAAACAGGCAACACATTATTTCCCAACCTCGGCGACACAGGATGGATAGATGGGTGTTACAACCTTGTCATTGTTTATAAAATGCATGATTCAACATAGTCAACAAATACATCGATTTCAACATGCCACAACAGAGTGGGCCATGGGCAGGACGTCACAGATCAATGAACACAACACACAACAAATTCGAGAGAGACAGAGACCCTACCTACCTGGTTGGAACATACTTTGGAAATAAAAGATGACCAGAATAAAAGATCCCAAACAAGTGGCGAGTACCATCCGGCATATTCTGCTCATCCTCATCAGCTCGAGCAGAGTCTGTTTCATGGCTGTCAGGGAATGACTGTGGCGGATTTTCCGTGTGTAGGTCGTAGGTCGGTCTGAGCACCGGGGCTTGTCGTGCGGTTGTGGTACTGATGGTGATACTCACTGCAATTGTCCGCTGCTCAATGAGCTCAATGCTTTCGCTCTGGACTGTACTATTCGTCCCTACCTCCTAAACTACAGGGGAAGCAAGACAGCTATTCTGCCCCCTCTTGCAACAGAAAATGAGCGCGCCCAAACGCGATGAGCAACAGAGACGTGTAAAACAAAACCGCTATCTCACGTCGCACACTGAGAAACGAATGGTGTTATACCACATTGCTATATATTTCTTTTTGTATGTGTCTAAATATGTCTAAGCGTTTCCCCCTTGTAATAAGATTATATATGGAAAGATGAATTATCACCATCTGAGTGAGTGACTGTGTAAGAGAAGTACTGTGTGGATTCATTTACATTCCTCTCACACCAAGAACAGGCGAACACTAACAGAGAACTAGATCGATGCCGCTGACATAACCCAGACATGGTGAAACTGTTCATTATAACAGAGATTACATAACGTAGGCTACTGTACAAACCGGCGTTCTTGTATGAAAACGGTTTGTGGATCAGTTTGTGAGTAAATGTGTGTAGCTCATTGAATTGCGCGCATCTATAGATTAGATATATGGTTCTTGTTCAAGTCCAGTGATGGGAATACCATATTTAGATATTTTAAATCCACACCAATCAATTGAGTTAATTGAATTTCAATCAAATAATGTTGTCAAATCAGGCTAGTGAGAGTTATGAATTGAATATATTTGTATTACCTGAATATGACATGGCTAAAATTGACACATTTTACCCGCTGGACGTTAACTTGCCAGTCTTGCAGAGGCCATAGAAGGATTCGTTATGCCAATGTGCTAATTCCTCAATACTATGGGTATGGGTATTATAGCACCACCTAGTGTCAATGGTAGACAGATATATTTCTCACAGTGGCCACAGAAAAGAGTTGGGGCTTTTGCCCTAGCACTACACAGCTGATTCAAATGATCAACTCATCATCAAGCTTTGATTATTTGAATCAGCTGTGTATTGCTAGGGCAAAAACCAAGACCTGCACCTGGGGGGGGGGGGGGGGGGGGGGGTTGAGTTTGGGAAACCCTGCCATTGAGTACCACAGTGTGAGTCATCATCAGTGGCGATTTTAGCATGTAAATCTTGGTGGGGAAAACTAATTTAAAAAGTAAACTAATTATGCATGCCAGCAAAGCCACTACACAGCACAGCACAGCACTAAACAATACATTAATTGCACTGAAATGGTGACAAACCATAATTTGCAAATAAATTCATTAACAATCCTACAATGTGATTTTCTGTTGTTTTTTTTTCTCATTTTGTCTGTCATAGTTGAAGTGTACCTATGATGAACATTTACAGGCCTCTCATCTTTTTAAGTGGGAGAACTTGCACAATTGGTGGCTGACTAAATACTTTTTTGCCCCACTGTATATATATTTTACATTGTTTGCAAACTGACATGTGACACATATGAATGCCAAAATAACATGCAAAACAGGCAAGTCCCCCCCCAAAAACAAAAATGTGTATTATTTTTTTGCTAAAAATGTGAGGCTTGTTCGAGAGAGATTTATATGGTTATCATCACCCCACGGTAAGCCTACATGAAACACAGCCATTATTTGAATTGTTTCTAAAATCCCCAATGGAAAAAATGAATGGTGGGAAAACATTTGGAGCCGTTTTCCTGTTTGACCGCTAGGTTTTATGGGTATTAGGACACCTTCATCATGGGGCTTTATTGAGCATGTCCACAGTGATCTATTCTAAAAACCAAAGGAAATACCTTCTGAAAAGATCCCAAAGCAAAGTGACAAAAATTTGAATCAATATGATTATAACTGGGACAATTGGAGACATAGCTGAATGGTATTCCTAATAACTTGTTCTGGGTGATATCAAATACATCTCCAGACAGACACTGTTCTGCTTTCCTTCTATTGATCTAATTATATTCTAATAGCGTTTGTAGACTGGTGTACTTTCCCTTTATTGGTACATCAGTCTCAGTCTCTGAATGCTCAATGTGTCTGCATAAGGAATAAACAGCACGGTTGTCTAGAGGACAAGCTGAACTGTAAGCAGTAATAAAACATGTCTTCCTCAAGCAGAACTAATAGTTAGTGAAGCATGCCTCTACAATGTTCCATGGGGACATACCGGTGATTATGTGCTGACAGATAAAAAAGTGTCTGCATAAAAGAGAGAAGTCTGCATTAAAGAGAGAGATGCAGCACAAACACATACATGCACACATGTGGACACTTATTGAGGGGGGGGGGGGGGGGGTTCTCTATCATTCTAGGTGTTGTAGCCCTTTGCCCCTGTCTCTCCTCCCATTAGTATGGGAGACCTTATTAATGATCCCTGTGAATATTCATCACAGTGTTTAAGTCAGTCACTATGTCCTGCAGAACTGAGACAGAGAGAATGACAAAATGGAGGTAGCGAGGGAGAGAGAAAAAGACAGAGAGATTGTAGTCTTAGGTTACCCGGGGGGACCTAGTGAGAACCACTTACCTTCATTAAAAGTAAGAGCATTTTATTAATTCATATTTCTTAACTCTGATAATACTTTAATCTCGATCTGTTCATTACATTACATTACGGCACTTAAATCCCTTCAGTCCATAGGTATAGAACCCTGCATAAAAGCATGAACTGTGTTTCTACAGTATTTAAATGCTCAAACAGGGCTTTATCGCTACTCAGCAGCCATTAAACTGTCAGTACAATCACTGACAGTTTAAAAGTCAGTACAATCACAGACTAATGAGTATTCATATGAGCTGCAGAGTTCACAGCTGAAAGGTGTCAGAGGTGCCTCTGCAAGTTAATATCAAAGTTTGGTTCATTAATATGGCAAAAGAAAGAGTTTAAAAGAGAAGAAAAAAAACATGTAAACAGGAAGTGACCCCAGTGTCTAGGGCCAGCAGCAGCAGTGTCAGTCCCCGCCCACCTGTCAACCAGGCTCCGGACTCAGATGTCATTGGACGGTTGATAGCTGCCCTGCTGCCCGTCACTCAACAATGAGGATGTTCTGACAGGCAACCGTGATTGACAGCAGGGGGCTAACGTCAGGAGTTCCCTCTGACCATCATGGCATCAGTGGCACGCTGAGTTACTATCAGGTTGGTCAACACCTGAGGGAGAGACACACAATTAATAACTATTTAACAACACAGACTCAACATCCTTTCAAGAGAAAGAAAACGTGTGTGTGCGAAGTTCAGACAGTTTCCAAACAAAAGCCCACCCCACCCAGCACTACTCTTATAAAAACCTCTGTGAGCCATTAATGTGCCACATCACACTTCTCAAACCCCATCTTCCCTGCTCAGTTGGAAACTAAAGTTTTCTACAAACTCCACTAAACTGTTTATTGAAGTCCCAAGAAAGTTTTCAAAGTGTCAGGAGAGTGAAAAGCAGCCCAGCAGAACATTGAGCTGAGGGCTCCATCCTGTATTAGCTTATAGGAAATGGACTGTGTGTGATGTGGTTTGTAATGTAAGTCTATGAATAATTCACACAGGGAGCATTAGCAGCAAGCAAACCATCAGAGACAGTTGATCTGGGACCTGCTGGACTTTTGATCATGTACGGCGGCCATTTTGTGCCAGATTGTTCACCATACATTAGTTATTGCAATGGAGAGGTAAAGAAACTGCAGTACTGACCTGGGCACAAACAGGGTGGAGTCTCACGGGGGTGTCCAGCTGCTGTTTGATCAGACCACACCTCAGAGCCACAGCAAAGCCCTGGAACACTTCCCCTGCGCTGGGCCCCATCACATGGAGACCTACCACATTCTCCTGTGGAGGTGACAGAACACACACATACACACACACTATAATATAGTCAGGTATGTGGCAGATGACTTTAGCATAGCATCTTGTCCCTTCTAGGTACCGTCCACTCCAATGGCCAGTAGTAGCTACGGTACACCTACAGAGAGGAGATCAAGTTTCAAGTTGTATTAGTCGTATGTACGGGTTGGTTACGCATGCTATACATCGTCCAATGAAATGCTTTCTTGCAGGTTCTTTCTCGACAGTGCAAACAACAATAAGAAATCATAAAGGACATCAGACATAGAATGCATAACTACTGAGTGTTGTGTGTGTACCTCCACATTGTCCTCTCCAAACGTGAGAATGGCGTTCTCCTCTGACAGCCCACAGGTACAATACTTCATGGGAGGTAACATCACCGTGGGGATGTTACTGTAGTCACACTGGGAATGAGAACACACATACACACACTAACTGTCACACCAGTCCCTTAATTAACCCATAGGTACGAAAAACCTTAATCTAAATGTAATCCTAGTCTTAACCCCAGTCCCTGTCTCCGTACCATGGTACTGTGCCCTCCGTAGAGGAGTCGTCCTGCCTGCACGGAGAGGGCTGTGGTCAATGGACGACCCTCCTGTACCGCCCCCATTGCATACACATATCCCACACTGCTCTGCTCCTTCTCATTCACAGAGATCTTGCCAGTGCTGTTGGATGGAGCCATAAATGCACACACACATATTAATTTGTCATCCAAACAAACAGAAAGAAGTGTAAAAAGCAGGATGGTCACATTGTAGTCACTCCTGATTGTTTTTAACCCCAACATGGTCAAGACCAATGTCACTGGTACAGGTGTCTCTTCCTGCAGCCAGCAGTACCTGCTAACACACATATAATGTTATTAAAACTGGCTTGTTATAATGCAAAACTAATAGTGTGTTAAGTTAGCGACTGTGTGGCTCAGTTGGTAGAGCATGGCGCTTGCAACGCAAGGGTTGTGGGATCGATTCCCACAGGTGCCCAGTATGAAAAATATATGCACTCACTACTGTAAGTCTACTACTGTCTGCTAAATGTTTAAGATGTAAAACCCCAGCATGTTAAAGTCTCCCTCCCATCAGTGGAGACAGCAGTCACTTTGAGACTGCCTGCTTCAATCTGCTCAACCTAATATATATATATACAAGCAATGTCACACTTCAACGCCAGCCACTGTACCTTAGTAAGTGTGATGGAGGAACTTGACCCCGTGGACCAGCATGTGGTTCTCGATTTTCTGCACATGTTTCTTCACATGTTGTTGTACCGCCTCCACCATTTCACTACAGACCATAATAACACATAGCAACAGACCATATGAACACGTAGCAACACAAACATCTAATCAACGACTAGCATTTAAACTCTGGATAGGACGCAAATTACTAAAGATAACATTTGACGGAATGATAACTAACACACACATTCAATATTGATTCAATGGAACAAAATACATATCTAGACTATAATGGAACTGATGCCCCAAATACATATCATGCACTGTAACTGATGCCCCAAATACATATCATGCACTGTAACTGATGCCCCAAATACATATCATGCACTGTAACTGATGCCCCAAATACATATCATGCACTGTAACTGATGTCCCAAATACATATCATGCACTGTAACTGATGCCCCAAATACATATCATGCACTGTAACTGATGCCCCAAATACATATCATGCACTGTAACTGATGCCCCAAATACATATCATGCACTGTAACTGATGCCCCAAATACATATCATGCACTGTAACTGATGCCCCAAATACATATCATGCACTGTAACTGATGCCCCAAATACATATCATGCACTGTAACTGATGTCCCAGACCCTCTCCAACTCTCACCCTGTTCCTCAAACTTCCAGCCGTACTACCGGGCATCCTGGATGGCTTTTCCCAGCGGGGAGGCTTGGTGCAGGAGCTTCCTGGGAATACTGTCCACGTTCACACTGGAACCAGCTAGACCTGGCGGACAGCGAAAGTCAATAACCACTCACAAAATGACATTATGTCATAAAGGAATAAGCAATGTGGTGAAAACACTGTCTGCATCACACACCCCATTTAGTGACTTTAGGGGTGGGAGCCACCAAGTCAAGGACCAGCACAAAAGGGGGGAAAGAAAGGGGGAATACAGACAGAGAAGTGGGTGAGGGTAAAAAGAGGTGTCAGTCGGATAAAGTAAAATCCCAAATCCCAAGTTCCTTCCTCTCATTTTCAGTTACCTCTGGATTTCAGAATATAACAGCTCATGCCATTAGCATAAAATCAATTTATATGATAATTATCACAGTATGCTTGGGCACACTGTGAGCATTGGCCAGATCAGATGACTGCTGATGAAACAGGTTAGTGTGTGTAGGCTGGCTCACAGCCAATTGGGGTTAACACAGCTTTATGCAGGTTGACTACAGGTAGAGAGATGGAATATCTGACCTTTGAAGAGGGCTGCAAATCCCAGAAAGGAGAAAAAGAGATTGAAACGGACATAGAGGGATCGAGATAGAAAGATCATTAAGAAAAACTGCAGGGGAGAATGGATTAAACTCAAATAATTGTTATTAATGAGTTTCTCTGAATTTGAAACTGAATTAAAAGAACAATTCCTAACAAAAAAAGAGCAAGACTAGAAGGGAAGGTGATACAGATCCATAGAGGGTGGTAGATCAGTGACAGACACGAAGAGACACAGACAGACAGCACTGTAGGTGTTGAGTAGCAGTAGTGACCCACCTTGGCCACAGCCAGGCCTCCAGACCCCCCTCCAATGACCAGCAGGTCATAGTCATACTGTCCACAGGGCAGCCTGGTTTGATCCATGTCTCTCTGCCGCAAGACAGACCAGTCTCTTGTGTGCTCCTCAGACCTAGGAGGAGAGACTGCTGGGGTTGGAAAGAAAACCTACAGGATGGTAGAGTAGCTCTCCAGAAACTAGGTTGAAGAGCCCTGATATACACATGCTATATAACCACAGAGACTCAAAACAGTCCTAATGGTAAACAGACACAGGGTTGGATCTTGGCCACTCTCTGAGCTATAACCAGTCCAGGCTGGAATGGGTCTGGACTGGAGAGATATAACCCTGTCCTCAGTGGGACAAGCTTAGTCACCCTACATTGATGCTCCAATATGGGATTTGTTGCTGATGAGCTTGCCATACGTCTTTGATCTGGACGCACAGAGCAGTCAGGGGATGTCTGTGGCAGTCAGGTCCTCCACCTCATATGCCTATAGGAGAGAGGGTAGAGACAGAGAGAGAGTATTAGGGTCCATACTAGGTACAGAGACAAAGAGAGAGAGAGAGTATTAGGGTCCATACTAGGTACAGAGACAGCAGAGAGAGAGAGAGTATTAGGGTCCATACTAGGTACAGAGACAGAGAGAGAGAGAGTATTAGGGTCCATACTAGGTACAGAGACAGCAGAGAGAGAGGGAGTATTAGGGTCCATACTAGGTACAGAGACAGAGAGAGAGAGAGTATTAGGGTCCATACTAGGTACAGAGACAGCAGAGAGAGAGAGAGTATTAGGGTCCATACTAGGTACAGAGACAGAGAGAGAGAGAGTATTAGGGTCCATACTAGGTACAGAGACAGCAGAGAGAGAGAGAGTATTAGGGTCCATACTAGGTACAGAGACAGCAGAGAGAGAGAAAGTATTAGGGTCCATACTAGGTACAGAGACAAAGAGGGAGAGAGAGAGTATTAGGGTCCATACTAGGTACAGAGACAGCAGAGAGAGAGAGAGTATTAGGGTCCATACTAGGTACAGAGACAGAGAGAGAGAGAGTATTAGGGTCCATACTAGGTACAGAGACAGCAGAGAGAGAGAGAGTATTAGGGTCCATACTAGGTACAGAGACAGCAGAGAGAGAGAAAGTATTAGGGTCCATACTAGGTACAGAGACAAAGAGAGAGAGAGAGTATTAGGGTCCATACTAGGTACAGAGACAGCAGAGAGAGAGAGAGTATTAGGGTCCATACTAGGTACAGAGACAGAGAGAGACAGAGTATTAGGGTCCATACTAGGTACAGAGACAGCAGAGAGAGAGGGAGTATTAGGGTCCATACTAGGTACAGAGACAGAGAGAGAGAGAGTATTAGGGTCCATACTAGGTACAGAGACAGCAGAGAGAGAGAGAGTATTAGGGTCCATACTAGGTACAGAGACAGAGAGAGAGAGAGTATTAGGGTCCATACTAGGTACAGAGACAGCAGAGAGAGAGAGAGTATTAGGGTCCATACTAGGTACAGAGACAGCAGAGAGAGAGAAAGTATTAGGGTCCATACTAGGTACAGAGACAGCAGAGAGAGAGAGAGTATTAGGGTCCATACTAGGTACAGAGACAGAGAGAGAGAGAGTATTAGGGTCCATACTAGGTACAGAGACAGCAGAGAGAGAGAGAGAGTATTAGGGTCCATACTAGGTACAGAGACAGAGAGAGAGAGAGTATTAGGGTCCATACTAGGTACAAACGGTACAATGGTCTTTGCTTCTGCTGATGCAAATGCAAATGTTTGTTGAAAAATGCCCTAACTTGTATTTTTACACCCCTTCACTATGTTTCACTCTGAGACCACATGCCGATCTAATTCCAACCCACTATGGATCAGACATGGATATTGAAATGGGTGTGGACATAAAAGGATGTTTTTCTGTTGCAATAGAAGAGCTCCTATAACAATATCTGAAAGGTTGCAAAAACCTATGTGGACACAACATAATTCTCGTTTCCACACTGCCTGCACCAACTTTGATGGAAACACCCATAGACTGAAATGTTAAATCCTTTTAAAGATTCTTTTTTTTTAAGAGAGCATAATGTATTTCAAATTCAGAGTGAAATGAGGTGACACATTTTCTCAGGGGTTATTGGAGGAATTATACATGTGGTGTGCTAATATTCACCCAGAGAGACAAAGAAGCACACTTCAAAGAAGTCTCGTTGTGCTCAAGGTCGAGATTTAGCCTAATTTCCTTCTCTAATGGAAATATCAAACAGCTAATGCTTACTGTATGACTAGTATGGACCCTAATACTCACTCTCTGTCTCTGTACCTAGTATGGACCCTAATACTCTCACTGTCTCTGTACCTAGTATGGACCCTAATACTCACTCTCTGTCTCTGTACCTAGTATGGACCCTAATACTCTCTCTCTGTCTCTGTACCTAGTATGGACCCTAATACTCTCTCTCTGTCTCTGTACCTAGTATGGACCCTAATACTCTTTCTCTGTCTCTGTACCTAGTATGGACTCTAATACTCACTCTCTGTCGCTGTACCTAGTATGGACCCTAATACTCACTCTCTGTCTCTGTACCTAGTATGGACCCTAATACTCACTCTCTGTCTCTGTACCTAGTATGGACCCTAATACTCTCTCTCTGTCTCTGTACCTAGTATGGACCCTAATACTCTCTCTCTGTCTCTGTACCTAGTATGGACCCTAATACTCTCTCTCTGTCTCTGTACCTAGTATGGACTCTAATACTCACTCTCTGTCGCTGTACCTAGTATGGACCCTAATACTCACTCTCTGTCTCTGTACCTAGTATGGACCCTAATACTCTCTCTCTGTACCTAGTATGGACCCTACTACTCTCTCTCTGTCTCTGTACCTAGTATGGACCCTAATACTCTCACTCTGTCTCTGTACCTAGTATGGACCCTAATACTCTCTCTCTGTCTCTGTACCTAGTATGGACCCTAATACTCTCTCTCTGTCTCTGTACCTAGTATGGACCCTAATACTCTCTCTCTGTCTCTGTACCTAGTATGGACCCTACTACTCTCTCTCTGTCTCTGTACCTAGTGTGGACCCTAATACTCTCACTCTGTCTCTGTACCTAGTATGGACCCTAATACTCTCTCTCTGTCTCTGTACCTAGTATGGACCCTAATACTCTCTCTCTGTCTCTGTACCTAGTATGGACCCTAATACTCTCTCTCTCTCTGCTGTCTCTGTACCTAGTATGGACCCTACTACTCTCTCTCTGTCTCTGTACCTAGTATGGACCCTAATACTCTCACTCTGTCTCTGTACCTAGTATGGACCCTAATACTCTCTCTCTGTCTCTGTACCTAGTATGGACCCTAATACTCTCTCTCTGTCTCTGTACCTAGTATGGACCCTAATACTCTCTCTCTGTCTCTGTACCTAGTATGGACCCTAATACTCTCACTCTGTCTCTGTACCTAGTATGGACCCTAATACTCTCTCTCTGTCTCTGTACCTAGTATGGACCCTAATACTCTCACTCTGTCTCTGTACCTAGTATGGACCCTAATACTCACTCTCTGTCTCTGTACCTAGTATGGACCCTAATACTCTCTCTCTGTCTCTGTACCTAGTATGGACCCTAATACTCTCTCTCTGTCTCTGTACCTAGTATGGACCCTAATACTCTATCTCTGTCTCTGTACCTAGTATGGACTCTAATACTCACTCTCTGTCGCTGTACCTAGTATGGACCCTAATACTCACTCTCTGTCTCTGTACCTAGTATGGACCCTAATACTCACTCTCTGTCTCTGTACCTAGTATGGACTCTAATACTCACTCTCTGTCGCTGTACCTAGTATGGACCCTAATACTCACTCTCTGTCTCTGTACCTAGTATGGACCCTAATACTCACTCTCTGTCTCTGTACCTAGTATGGACCCTAATACTCTCTCTCTGTCTCTGTACCTAGTATGGACCCTAATACTCTCTCTCTGTCTCTGTACCTAGTATGGACCCTAATACTCTCACTCTGTCTCTGTACCTAGTATGGACCCTAATACTCACTCTCTGTCTCTGTACCTAGTATGGACCCTAATACTCTCTCTCTGTCTCTGTACCTAGTATGGACCCTAATACTCTCTCTCTGTCTCTGTACCTAGTATGGACCCTAATACTCTATCTCTGTCTCTGTACCTAGTATGGACTCTAATACTCACTCTCTGTCGCTGTACCTAGTATGGACCCTAATACTCACTCTCTGTCTCTGTACCTAGTATGGACCCTAATACTCACTCTCTGTCTCTGTACCTAGTATGGACCCTAATACTCACTCTCTGTCTCTGTACCTAGTATGGACCCTAATACTCTCTCTCTGTCTCTGTACCTAGTATGGACCCTACTACTCTCTCTCTGTCTCTGTACCTAGTATGGACCCTAATACTCTCTCTCTGTCTCTGTACCTAGTATGGACCCTAATACTCTCACTCTGTCTCTGTACCTAGTATGGACCCTAATACTCTCTCTCTGTCTCTGTACCTAGTATGGACCCTAATACTCACTCTCTGTCTCTGTACCTAGTATGGACCCTAATACTCTCTCTCTGTCTCTGTACCTAGTATGGACCCTACTACTCTCTCTCTGTCTCTGTACCTAGTATGGACCCTAATACTCTCTCTCTGTCTCTGTACCTAGTATGGACCCTAATACTCTCACTCTGTCTCTGTACCTAGTATGGACCCTAATACTCTCTCTCTGTCTCTGTACCTAGTATGGACCCTAATACTCTCACTCTGTCTCTGTACCTAGTATGGACCCTAATACTCACTCTCTGTCTCTGTACCTAGTATGGACCCTAATACTCTCTCTCTGTCTCTGTACCTAGTATGGACCCTAATACTCTCTCTCTGTCTCTGTACCTAGTATGGACCCTAATACTCTCTCTCTGTCTCTGTACCTAGTATGGACTCTAATACTCACTCTCTGTCGCTGTACCTAGTATGGACCCTAATACTCACTCTCTGTCTCTGTACCTAGTATGGACCCTAATACTCACTCTCTGTCTCTGTACCTAGTATGGACCCTAATACTCACTCTCTGTCTCTGTACCTAGTATGGACCCTAATACTCTCACTCTGTCTCTGTAGTTTATGATATTATGTTAATCATTTCGACTGGGACTCGTGAAGTATACAGTTCAGCACTGTATAATGTATGTTGGTGCGATGTAGCCACCTGGTGGATAAAATCAGAGCTGCACATTTTCTTTATGAGTCAGAGTGAACGTCATACCACAGAATTTCTTTACCATCTTTGATTACACTTTTGATTATCAATAAATAAATAATATTGGATGGGTCAATTTCATTTTTTTAATAATCTGATTTCGTAGAGAAACAGGATTCAAAGAGAAGCATACAATATGAATTTACCAACACACGTAAATAAATAAATACATTCAATAAAATATGAGTCCCACCAACGGAAAGTGTTGTTGGAAAGTTCTATCAATCATAATCTATCCTTCTAGATGACTCTGGAAGGAGTAAGTTATAGCGGTCAACTTTCCCAAATAGTTTTGCTGAAATTTCTGACTCGACGGTCAGCGAGAGTGCGGATTTTGGATTACTGTCAGAGGGGGAGTACACAAACGCATGCGCAAAAGGTAGTGCGCTGATGTTCACTCGTGGTGATAACAGGCAAACGCATGGATATGAATATCACTGTAATAATGTGAACACACAATAATATATTCAATCAATCAGTAAGTGTGTTAAATGCAATACAATTTTGCACTAGGTCTGCTATGTAATGAAAACACCCTGTTCTTATATATATATATATATATATATATATATAGATATATATAAAAAATAATAATAAAAAAAACTTTTTCTCCCTAATTTCGTGGTATCAAATTGTTAGTAGTTACTTGTCTCATCGCTTCAACTCCCTTACGGACTCGGGACAATAACAGACATACTGCATGATGACATCACCATTACATTGTATTAGTCAAGGCTTTCTTTAATAAAACAATAAAATGGTAACAAATGCACACACAGAAAGGGAGGGTCGCTCTTGAGTAGAACAGCTTACTCGGTGTAATTTAGTGGAGGGTGACACTTTGACAGAACGGCCGCCTGGCGGTCGGGGGAGGTGGTGCACTGTATTTTTGGAGGACGCGTAGCTCCGCGCTGGGACTGGTTCTTTTGCAGCCATTTTCTGTCCAACCAACGGCCGTTTTGAGAAGGTAACCAACCAGGGCTTCATTGCAGGTTTGTGCCTGGCTCCGGCCAATGATTGTTAACCAATTCCTCGTTAGCTCGAATGGAAATGTCCGTCTCTGACTAATTTGTATTTGTTGCGTTTAGGAGTTTGAGAGCAGGAAGTGTAGTCAAAATTATGAATTAGCTTCATATCATGCCATGTCCCCCCTGTCTCAGTTTTCGACACAAAGAACATGCAGAGCGGTCTTGCAACGAGACAACCAATGTGGCTACAGGATAACGTGAAATTGTACCCAGGAATCCAGAGTGGTTTCGTTGCAACAATAGTCGTTGATAAGTCAATCAACATGTGTGAGGGTCAAATGGCTACCTAACTAAAGCTATTGCTTCATTTGTCGAAATTATATTTCGAATGAAACATTTGCTAGCTACGGTTAGCTTGCTAGCGTCCCATTTAGCAAACAACCATTCACTTGGTCAGCGAAATTAAACTAATTCGGTAGACATGCTAGCTAACAGTTTTTTAGCAACCTAACCTGGCGAACACTTGGCTAGCTAGCTAAACTAGACACGGTTTAGATAGCTAGCCAGTCAACAGTAAGTGCCTTCCAACAATTCAGCTATTTGAGCAAACCATGTCCTTTGTTCCAGATGGAAGAAGACCGTTCCACCACCGACGCCTCCCAGCTAACGTTAGGCATCTCTGGAGAATACATGTCAGGAGGATATGTGCTCCAGTCTCAAGATGGTAAGGGACATTAGCTGATAAATTCAATCCTCATTGGGGAACCAGGTGTGGGTGTATTATGAATTGAATATGCCCCAGATCAAAATGTACTGTAGTGTCATTATGTTGTATTTAACTGGACAAGTGAGTTAAACATTCTTATTTACAATGACGGCCTACCAAAACGCAAAAGGGCTTCAGCGGGGACTGGGCTGGGATTTAAATAAAAGATGGGACAAAACACACATCACGACAAGAGACACAACAACAGTACACAAAGCGAGACCTAAGACAACAATATAGCAAGGTCACAACACAACATGGTAGCAGCACAAAACATGGTACAAACATTATTGGGCACAGACAACCGCACAAAGGGCAAGAAGGCAGAGACAACAATACATCACTGCCAAGCAGCCACAGATACATTATCACTTTCTCTACATCTCAATGCAACAGTGTCAGTACCTAATGATCCATGTTTTCCACGTAATAATGCGTGTGATGAAGATGATGGAGAGGAGAGTCTGAACGACCATGATGACGGGGGCATGAAAGAGAACTTCCGGGAGCAGGACATCTACCTCCCCATCGCTAACGTGGCACGCATCATGAAGAACGGCATCCCACAGACCGGGAAGGTAACCATGGTGTGTGTGTGTGTGTGTGTGTAGGCTGTGTGAGAGCAAGACTGGTGTCGTATTCATAAATGCACACCATTGTAAAACGTTTAGTAACAGAAAAAACATTTTCTTATTGGACAAGTTCAGCTAGTCCATCTTAATCACCTGTGCATATTCTTGGCTATCCTCTTTAAATACCGTCTCTCTTTCCGATTCGTTCTCATATTTACCTCGTCGCCGTTTCTTTACTCCCTTACCTTTATTCTTCGGCATATTCCCAAACGAACAGGCTTTGTTAAATCAGTCCTGTTTTGTCCGTATCGAATTGAGTGTTATAAAAATGGAATGAGAACCAATCCGTGACGATGGCACACACTAACAAAGTTAGCAAGCTTGTTAGCTTAGCTTTCAGTCTGTTTTTTCCCCCACGTTTGGTGCCAAGTGAATACGACCCACAAACCATCTTCTCATTCTATTCCTCTGTCCTAAATTGTGCGTGTGTCTCACAGATAGCGAAAGACGCCAAGGAGTGTGTGCAGGAGTGTGTGAGCGAGTTCATTAGCTTTATCACGTCGGAGGCCAGTGAGCGCTGCCACCAGGAGAAAAGAAAGACCATCAACGGAGAGGACATCCTGTTTGCCATGTCAACCCTGGGATTCGACATGTACTTGGAGCCCCTCAAACTCTACCTGCAGAAGTTCAGAGAGGTACGACTAAACGCACTTCTGCTCTGACAGTCTCTCACACAATCCCAAGTGTCCATGAACAAACGCACAATCGCACATCACATGTTATTTAATCTCTCACAATGTGTTGTTTCCTAGGCAATGAAGGGGGAGAAGGGAATCCCAGGTGTGTCGGTGGGAGAGGGCCTGGGGGAGGAGCTTACAGACGATAGCTTCAGTAAGTGGTTCAGAACTGTTCCCAATTTTGTCATCTCATACTAAAGTAGAGGCTTTACAGTCATGCATACATATGTAAAATGTATGCAGGCATTACTATGTCGCTTTGGATAAAAGCATCTGCTAAATGGCATATTATAGTCTTGTGCTGTGGACGGTTTTGTAACGTCCTCTTCCCTCCATTCCAGCGAATCAACTGCCAGCCGGAATAATAACAGCCGACGGCCAACAGCAGAACGTCATGGTGTACACCACCTCATATCAACAGGTAAGTGACATTTGAACCAGAACTAGACCATTATGACATATCCATGACTGTTCTCTCCATTGCCCCTGTCTGCTCCTGTAGATTCCTGGCGTGCAGCAGATCCAGTTCTCATGACGAGGCCTTGCTCCTGCTCTGACGGTGGTGGCCATCGACCGCACAGACAAGGGCCTGGCGACCGTAGGCTAACCATAGGCTGAGTGTATGACCCCATTGTCAAAAGGTCAAAGGCAATCGTCAGACGGACAGAAGGTCTTGGAAGGGGGGCTGTTATGGGTGGGAAGGGATGTGGTGGTTGACACAACCCTGTCATGTAAATGTACAAGTCTGTTCTCTAAATGTAGTACGTAGTCATGAGGTGCCACAAGGTTTGGAGTGCAGCTTTCAACCAGGTTGGGATACTTGATTTTTAATGCTATTCGGACCACTTAGTTTGTTTTTGTACATTGATTGTTTTATGCAGGTTTGGGAGGTGGAATGGGATGTTCTTTATTTGTTGCCCACTCTTTTTTGAACCATGAGGAGAGGTGCCCTTAATGTCAGCTCTTTTCTAAGTGGATAAACTAGTACCATGTGCTTTAATGTGACTTAAATCCTTTGAATAAAAATCCAAATGATCCAATATCTTCTGGTCGTCATCAACCTCTTTACACACATCTGAATGATTACACCAATTTTATCATAGCGACTAATAACCAGGGGTGAAAGTAGATTTAATTTCTTCCCGGTGCGGGATGTCAATTAATACTGTTTTAATCAATATGACAATTCAAAAGAATCAGTTACAGTTTAGCCGTGTAAAGGGTTAACTGTTCCAGGAAGAGAATCACACAGCAGTATCTGGTGGGGAGGAGCATCACTATCGTCACTTTGTTGAACTGAAACTAAAGTAGAGTACAGTATATTGTTTACGGGACCAAAATCTCCAGCACTTCAGAAATCTACATGTTCAGGCTATACGCTTACTCTCCTACCCTTTGACACCAAGGACAGAGAAATTATCCACAAACATACAGTACAGGTGAGAAGAGATATTAAGTTGAAGATAAGCATTACATTATTTACACTGAACAAAAATATAAATGCAACAAAGTGTTGGTGCCATTTTTCATGAGCTGAAATATTTTAGAGATGTTCCATATGCACAAAAAGCTTATTTCATTAAACAGCATGATCATTACACAGGTGCAACTTGTGTTTGGGATAATAAAAAGCCACTCTAAAATGTGCAGTTTTGTCACACAACCCAATGCCACAGATGTCTCAAGTTGAGGGAGCAGGCAATTGGCATGCTTTTTTTTTTTTTTTTTTACCCCTTTTTCTCCCCAATTTCGTGGTATCCAATTGTTGTAGTAGCTACTATCTTGTCTCATCGCTACAACTCCCGTACTGGCTCGGGAGAGACGAAGGTTGAATGTCATGCGTCCTTCTGATACACAACCCAACCAGCCGCACTGCTTCTTAACACAGCGCGCATCCAACCCGGAAGCCAGCCGCACCAATGTGTCGGCGCGAACCCAGGGACTCTGATGGCACAGCTGGCGCTGCAGTACAGCGCCCTTAACCACTGCGCCACCCGGGAGGCTGGCAATTGGCATGCTAACTGCAGGAATGCCGCCAGAGCTGTTGCCAGATAATTTTGTTAATTTCTCTACCATAAGCCGCCTCTCGTTTTAAAGAATTTGGCAGTACGTCCAACCATCCTCACAACCGCAGACCACGTGTATGGTGTCGTGTGGGTGAGTGGTTTGCTGATGTCAATGTTGTGAAGAGTGCCCCATGGTGGAGGTGGGGTTATGCTATGGGCAGGCATAAGCTACGGACAACTAACACAATGGCAATTTGAATGCACAGGGATACCGTGACGAGATCCTGGGGCCCATTGTTGTGTCATTCATCAACTGCCATTAACTGATGTTTCAGCGTGATAATGCACAGCCCCATGTCATAAGGATCTATACACAATTCCTGGAAGCTGAAAATGTCCCAGTTCTTCCATGGCCTGTATATTCACCAGACATCAATTGAGCATGTTTGGGATGCTCTGGACCAACGTATATGACAATATCCAGCAACTTCGCACAGCCATTGAAGAGTGGCACAACATTCCACAGGCCATAATCAACCGCCTGACCAACTCTATGCGAAGGAGATGTGTCGCGCTGCATGAGACAAATGGTGGCCACACCAGATACTGACTCTCATCCACACCCCTACCTGTGACCAACAGATGCATACCTGTATTCCCAGTCGTGAAATCCATAGATTAGGGGCTAATGCATTTATTTAAGTTGACTTATTTCCTTATATGAACTGTAACTCAGTAAAATCTTTGAAATTGTTGCATGTTGCATTTATATTTTTGTTCAGTGCATATGTTAAACATTGTATACGTTGGTTATGACTTATCTATGTTTTAACATGATGTATCAATATCAGTTACTATCATTCCATAAGGCAATGTTGACAACTTTAAAGCTTAAACTATCAAGAGCTGGCTGATTCTAGGAAACGGTTTATGGTTTCACCTTTGGTCTCTGTCTAGATATGGCCACCTCCTGCAGTCTCCTGTCTGAAGAGCAGTTCCTGTGTTCTATCTGTCTGGATGTGTTCACTGAGCCAGTCTCTATTCCATGTGGACACAACTTCTGCAAGGCCTGTATCACAAAGTACTGGGATAGGGATGACCTGTGCCAGTGTCCCATGTGTAAAAATACATTCGATAAGAGACCAGATCTGTTCGTCAATACTTTCATTTCTGAGATGGCTGCTCAGTTCAGACAGACAGTTGAAGTGAAAACTACCAGCAGCCCGGACCAATGCTCTGCCATGATAGTAGAAGTGTCCTGTGACATCTGCACTGGGATGAAGCTCAAGGCCCTGAAGTCCTGTCTGGTGTGTCAGACCTCTTACTGTGAGACTCATCTGGAGCCTCATCAGAGAGTCGCAGCCTTAAAGAGACACAAGCTGATCAACCCTGTGGAGAACCTGGAAGACAGGATGTGTAGGAAGCATGAGAGACCTCTAGAGCTGTTCTGTAGGAGTGACCAGACATGTCTTTGTGTCTTGTGCTTGAAAGCAGACCACATGACTCATGACACTGTCCTTCTAGAGGAAGAGTATGGAGAGAGGAAGGCTCAGTTGGGGAAGACTGGGGCAGAAGTGCAGCAAATGATCCAGGAGAGACTGAAGAAGGTTCAGGAGATCAAACACTCAGTAGATCTCAGCAAGAGAGAGGCAGAGAGAGAGAGATCAGACAGTGTACAGGTCTTCACTGCTCTGGTTCGCTCCATTGAGAGAAGTCAGGCTGAGCTCATTGAGGTGATTGAGGAGAAGCAGAAAGCAGCAGAGAGGCAGGCTGAAGGGCTCATTAAAGAGCTGGAGCAGGAAATCACTGAGCTACAGAGGAGAAGCACTGAGGTGGAGCAGCTCTCACACACTGAGGACCACCTCCACCTCCTACAGAGCTTCCCATTCCTCTGCACCCCTCCACCCACCAAGGACTGGTCTGCGATCAGTGTTCAGAGTGATCTGTGTGTGGGGACTGTGAGGAGAGCTGTGTCTCAACTGGAGGAGACACTGAATAAACAGATGGAGAAGCTGCCTGAAGTCAAACTGAAGAGGATTCAGCAGTATGCAGTGGATGTGACTCTTGACCCTGATACAGCTCATCCCAAACTCATCCTTTCTGAAGATGGGAAACAGGTGAGACATGGAGGCATACAATTTAATAAACCTTATAATCCAAAGAGGTTTGACAGAGCTTTAAATGTCCTAGGAAAGGAGGGTTTCTCCTCTGGGAGATTTTACTATGAGGTGAATGTTCAGGTGAAAACTACATGGACTTTAGGAGTGGCCAGAGAGTCCATCAACAGGAAGGGGAAGATCACAAAGAGACCATTTAATGGATTCTGGGCTGTGGTCCTAAGGGATGAGTGTAAATACTCCGCCTGTACCTCCCCCCGTGTCCCCTTATACCTGAGAAAAAAGCCCCAGAAGGTGGGGGTGTTTGTGGATTATGAGGAGGGTCAGGTCTCCTTTTATGATGTGGAGGCCAGGTCTCTTATCTACTCTTTCACTGGCTGCACCTTCACTGAGAAACTATATCCATTCCTTGGCCCTGGCAATGATAAAGGTGAATACTCTGTCCCTCTGATCATCTCTCCTGTCAATCACACAGACTGAGTTCTAAACTGAACTAAATGACCAGTACATTTAGTAAATGTAGAATAATCATAGTCTGTTGTCATACACCAGGGAGAATATTTCACTGTAATGTAATTACTGGTTGTGGGTCCACCAGCCTTGTTAGATATAAGAACATCTCTCCAGGCTCATAAGGTATGATTCATATCTGGGAGTTACAGTACATTTCGGAGGATTATCCTGAGATAATATAAGCAATATGTTTGTTTTTTAAGCTCATTTATTGTTTGCACTGTATATCTCTAATAACCTTTAATAAACTTGAATCCTGCATTTGGAATCATACAGTAGTAGTAAGAAATACTTGAGTCATTTTTATAAAAATATCCTAGTCATCCAGTGGGAAAGCGGCAGCTCTACCCGCACTGAGCTAAAGGGTAGAGCTGCCGCTTTCAAGGTGCGGGACTCTAACCCGGAAGCTTACCTGGAAGCTTACAAGAAATCCCACTATGCCCTGCGACGAACCATCAAACAGGCAAAGCATCAATACAGGACTAAGATTGAATCATACTACAGTTTGCAGGGGTTGCAAACTTACAGACTACAAAGGGAAGCACAGCCGCCAGCTGCCCAGTGACACGAGCCTACCAGACGAGCTAAATCACTTCTATGCTCGCTTTGAGGCAAGCAACACTGAGGCATGCATGAGAGCATCAGCTGTTCCGGACGACTGTGTGATCATGCTCTCCGTAGCCGACATGAGTAACGCCTTTAAACAGGTCAACATACACAAGGCTGCGGGGCCAGACAGATTACCAGGACATGGGCTCCAGGCATGTGCTGACCAACTGGCAGGTGTCTTCACTGACATTTTCAACATGTCCCTGATTGAGTCTGTAATACCAACATGCTTCAAGCAGACCACCATAGTCCCTGTGCCCAAGAACACAAAGGCAACCTGCCTAAAGGACTACAGACCCGTAGCACTCACGTTCGTATCCATGAAGTGCTTTGAAAGGCTGGTCATGGCTCACATCAACACCATTATCCCAGAAACCCTAGACCCACTCCAATTTGCATACCGCCCAAACAGATCCACAGATGATGCAATCTCTATTGCACTCCACACTGCCCCCACCTGAACAAAAGGAACACCTATGTGAGAATGCTGTTCATGGACTACAGCTCAGCGTTCAATACCATAGTACCCTCAAAGCTCATCACCAAGCTGAGGAACCTGGGACTAAACACCTCCCTCTGCAACTGGATCCTGGACTTCCTGACAGGCCGCCCCCAGGTGGTGAGGGTAGGCAGCAACACATCTGCCACGCTGATCCTCAACACTGGAGCTCCCCAGGGGTGCGTGCTCAGTCCCCTCCTGTACTCCCTGTTCAGGCACGACTCCAACACCATCATTAAGTTTGCTGACGACGCAACAGTGGTAGGCCTGATCACCGACAACGACGAGACAGCCTATAGGGAGGAGGTCAGAGACCTCAACGTAACCAAGACTAAGGAGATGATTGTGGACTACAGGAAAAGGAGCACCGAGCACGTCCCCATTCTCATCGACGGGGCTGTAGTGGAGCAGGTTGAGAGCTTCAAATTCCTTGGTGTCCACATCAACAACAAACTAGATTGGTCCAAACACACCAAGACAGTTGTGAAGAGGGCACGACAAAGCCTATTCCCCCTCAGGAAACTAAAAAGATTTGGCATGGGTCCTGAGATCCTCAAAAGGTTCTACAGCCTCAACATCGAGAGCATCCTGACCGGTTGCATCACTGCCTGTTACGGCAACTGCTCAGCCTCCGACCGCAAGGCACTTCAGAGGGTAGTGCGTACGGCCCAGTACATCACTGGGGCAAAGCTGCCTGCCATCCAGGACCTCTACACCAGGCGGTGTCAGAGGAAGGCCCTAAAAATTGTCAAAGACCCCAGTCATAGACTGTTCTCTCTACTATCGCATGGCAAGCGGTACCGGAGTGCCATGTCTAGGACAAAAAGGCTTCTCAACAGTTTTTACCCCCAAGCCATAAGACTCCTGAACAGGTAACCAAATGGTTCCACAGACTATTTGCATTGTGTGCCTCCCCCCAAACCCTCTTTTACACTGCTGCTACTCTCTGTTTATCTTATATGCAGTCACTTTAACTATACATTCATGTACATACTACCTCAATTGGCCTGACCAACCAGTGCTCCTGCACATTGGCTAACCGGGCTATCAACATTGTGTCCCACCACCCGCCAACCCCTCTTTTTACGCTTCTGCTACTCTCTGTTCATCATATATGCATAGTCACATTAACGATACCGACATGTACATACTACCTCAATAAGCCTGACTAACAGGTGTCTGTATAAAGCCTTGCTACTCTTTTTACAAATGTCTTTTACTGTTATTTTATTTCTTTACTTACCTACACACACACACACACACACACACACATACCTTTTTTCCCGCACCATTGGTTAGAGCCTGTAAGTAAGCATTTCACTGTAAGGTCTACCTACACCTGTTATATTCGGCGCATGTGACAAATAAACTTTGATTTGATTTGAGTGGTTTCAGTCCGACCCTGTCTCGGTATTGGTCCATGTATGGCCGAACCGCCTCCCACACCTAGAGAAGGCCACGGGTGAGAAACATAAACAGAGAAGTTCATTTTTATCTGCCTCGTTATCAATTAGCTGGAATGATGAATATAATACTGAGATGGGGTGAGTCTCTTGCCTTTTCCTCCCTGACTCATTTGATGGTCATGATCCCAAGGCCTGAGGCGAAATAAGAATAAACGGATGTGCTGTAGAACTCCCCCCACACCTTTCCAGAACAACAACATTGGGCAGTACTCGAATCAGAGCGCCACATTCTCACCTGACAACTGAACGCACTAGCTCATGGACTTTCTCCAGGGGGGTAGTGGACTTGAGCAGGCGGAGAAACTCCAGGGCTTGACAGGCAGCGAGCAGCTCTATGGCCAGAACTGAAAAGCAGCGATGTCTTGTTATTCCCACGGTTAACTCTGTATGCATGATATTTGATGGGACGAGCATATCACACACTAATGCCATGTGACTGTACTGTACGAGTTACCTTGCTCTACGTGTTCCACCACCCTCAGGGCCTTCCTAGCGGCCCAGCCCCCCATGGAGACGTGGTCTTCAGTGGCTGCGCTGGTGGACAGGGAGTCCACGGAGGACGGGTGGCACAACGCCTTGCTCTCAGATACTGCAGAGGAGCAGAGACACAAACACACACTGACGTTTTCTGTGTGAACAAACAAACACACACACACACACACACACACACACACACACACCAAGGGTGGCAGCAGTGCTGTGCACAATCATGAAGCCAGAGTTGAGTCCTCCGTCTTGGACCAGGAAGGCAGGCAACTCACTGAGGGAGGGGTTGACCACCCGCTCTGTCCTCCTCTCACTCACACTTAGCCTTGTCCCAGATCCGTTTGTGCTGCCTTGCCAACTCCTGTGATCATTGGTAAGGCAGTACAAGCATATCTATAACCAGTCTTGGAAAGAGGGGGAACAGTACTGAAGGAACCGAGAAGTTTATTGTATGGAGTGAATCTGTGTATGGAGTCTGTGACTCTGCCTTGGCTGGGTATTCTCCATGGAAATTACCCCCAGAGATAGTCTCACCTCGCTCTGCAAAAACCAGCTGGAGGAGAGTTAAGGTTTTATATTTGGGACAACATTATGAGTCTCTAATATAAGCTGTTTACAGGAAACCAAAGCCCATGTGGGCTAGTCCAAGGGCTCCCCCTTGTGGTGAACTTCTATAATCACAGGAGGGGTCTAAAAGGAGATCAAAGAAAGACATGACGTCTTCAAGTAAATATAACAATGTAACTTAGTGGGAGGATACAGGGTTGTCAGTGGCACTGTTGAGCTCAGTGGTGAGGAGGCTCTTAACAAAGGCTATGGTGTCATTAGATACCCCATGAACCTACAAGAGAGGAGAGAGACACATAAACACTGGTACTAGGGTTAGTTCACGCCAGCCCCTCACTGCAGGGGTACAAAGAGTTGTAACACACACACGCACGCGAGCGCACACATTCTACCTATGGGATACAGCAGAGGGTGTATGCATCTTGGACACGGTCACATGTCCTATGACTCTCTACAGGAAAACACAACAAAGGAAGTCAGAGACAGGAAACGACAAAACAGCACTTAAGGTTTCCACCAAAGTAAACATCTTCGTTAGGACACAAAATGTTAAGAAGGACAAGAATTGAGTGTGTGTGTTTCTGTGTGTGTGTTTCGCCTGCCTGACTTTAGAAGACGTGAGAGTGGAGTAGAGAGCGGAGTCTCAGAGCCACCTCTATCTGACCAGGGTGTGGCTTCACTGCATGGATGTCTGAAAGGGCAGAACAAACCAGTTCACAATGGAATGGAATGGGTAACTTCTTATAGCATCAAAGCTCCAACAGTGAATTCAATGTGTGTGTGTGTGTGTGTGTGTGTCTGACCGCTGTGGAAGGCCTTGGTGGTGCCCCTCAGGGCCTCCAGGCTGAGGGCAGCGATGATGTCAGCCTGCCTGGCCACGCCCACAGCTTGCTCCACTGCCTCCGCCGCCAGAGATGACATCATCTGAGTCCCGTTGATCAGACCGATGCCCTGCACGATAAAACACTTGTCCTTACTTGATCCTCAAAGACATCACTATCTACTGCGATTATATCCCAGATATGATATCATCTAACCCCAGTTATCAATAATCAGTATACAAGACTACTCAATCAATGCCTGATAGTAAAAACAAGAGAGTTCCTATTGCTACAGCTCTAACACTGTGCCTCTTTAGGCTTCAGAACCAAAGGTGTGAGTCCATGACACCAGTACCTGGAAAAGGAGGAAAGAAAGAATAAAGGAGAGGAGAAAGAAAAACTAAGGAAACGAGTTAGGGGCCTTAATGTATACATTTTATCTCTGTCATTCATCTAGCAAAAACATGTTGGTAATCTGAGGTGTGTCTTTGGGTTGAGAGAGAGCGGTATTGTGGGTAACCCAACTGTTTTGGCATGGTCCCAGCCGCGTTGAGGCGACCACATCCTGCCCTCTCCCATAAGGCCCAGGGTGAGGTGGGCCAGGGGGGCCAGGTCTCCAGTAGCCCCTACCGTCCCCTTCTCTGCCACCCACGACAGGCAGGAGGCTGGGGGAGTAGAGGGAGAGATCCGTCACACACACACATATATACATATATATATTTTTTTAAATGTTTGAATTAACACGTACGCGCACACACAAACACACACAAATGCATGCATGCATGAATGAATAAATAGATTAATTAATGACATTTTATTTTCGTGTTAAATCGCCAGTTGGCGGCCCATCCCTTAGGGATGAATTGACACAAACAAACAATACATGATACAACATTACAATGATTCACAGTGATAATTCTTCCGATGTTCTGCGCAGTGTGCACCACACGTGCACTCTCTCGTACACACGCATGGGAACAGATACACAAACACACACAAGCACAATGTACCTGGACAGGACATGCATACACACACACACACATGCACAAACAGATTTCACGCTTGGCATTAGTAAGTCAAACTGATGAATCAGAATTTCCATTCATGTTGTTATTGTGAACTGGGTTTACCATTGAAGGCTTTGACCATAGCCTGGACCGTTTCCATGGAACTGCCACTGTACCCTTTGGCCAGAACATTGATCCTCAGAGCCAGTAGCATACGGGTCCTCTCTACACTCAATGGGGGGCCCACTCCTACACACACAAAAGCGCACACACATGCACACACACGCGCACACACGCGCACACACGCGCACACACACACCTGAAAAGTATTTCAATATGAACACCAGGGGTGCAATTTAGTCAAGGACAGGCCTGTCCATTGGAAATAAAGGTATTATAATGACATACAGTGGAGCAAAAAAGTATTACAGGCCTCTCTCATCTTTTTAAGTGGGAGAACTTGCACAATTGGTGGCTGACTAAATACTTTTTTGCCCCACTGTATACTCGGTTTCTATAAGCATGGTAACCCACCAGCACTATGAGATCAAATCAGATTTGCCTGTAGTTCCCTGAAGACAAAAAACCCACACATACACACTGTCAATAAATGATTCTGACAGTTAGCGGTTGACAAACAGATCAAGCGCATAATGTTTATTCTGATGGAAAAAGACTAGTTCTTTCCAGCTAGATAATAAACAACTTACATTATCCTTCGGAATGAGCGTGCGGGCAAGTTTTCCAAACCTTGTGTTGACACCATAGACAACCACAGGGAAAAACACACAGATATACAGAAGAGACATATAAACACATGTAGAATCACACATTCATTAATCTATAGCTACATATTCTATTAATCTATAGCTATGTATTCTATTAATCTAGAGAGAGAGGGGAGAGGAGAGAGAGAGAGAAAGAGAGGAGAGAGAGAGAGAGAGAAAGAGAGAGAGAGGAGAGAGGAGAGAGAGGAGAGAGAGAGAGAAAGAGAGGAGAGAGAGAGAGAGAAAGAGAGAGAGAGGAGAGAGGAGAGAGAGGAGAGAGAGAGAGGAGAGAGAGAGGAGAGAGAGAGAGAGAGAGAAAGAGAGGAGAGAGAGAGGAGAGAGAGAGGAGAGAGAGAGAGAGAGAAAGAGAGGAGAGAGAGAGAGAGAGAAAGAGAGAGAGAGGAGAGAGGAGAGAGAGGAGAGAGAGAGAGGAGAGAGAGAGGAGAGAGAGAGAGAGAGGAGAGAGAGAGAGAGAGAGAGAGATAGGAGAGAGAGAGGAGAGAGAGAGAGGAGAGAGAGAAGAGAGAGGAG